>NW_027492563.1:0-15000 GCF_021521415.1 Bidens hawaiensis
GCGGCGCGCGGTTTAGGAACATGCATTGCTTGAAAAACTTTTAACTATGCAAACTTACTTTTAACTGTTATCATTGGTTTTAAATCGTCCTGCGTGACGTAAATTGTTTCTATGGTTTTACGCTTCTGTACTTATTTTTCATTTAAACGTTTTTATGGTTTGATTATAACTGATGATTCTGATCCTGTTAGTTCACACCCTCTTACGGTAAAACTCCGTTAGTGGATTTTGAGGGTGTGACAGACTCTCCGTTGGAAAATGATCGTCGATCCAAACTCCTGAATCTCCTGAATCAACTCCCTCTAGTCGTGAAAGATGATCAGCCGCCACATTCTCGGCCCCCCTTATTATCACGGATCTCTATATCGAACTCTTGAAGCAACAGGATCCATCGGATAAGACGAGGCTTAGCATCATTCTTGCTGAAAAGATATCTAATAGCGGCATGATCCGTATAAACAATCGTGTAGGTTCCCAGCCGGATCTACACGGAATATCTCATTCTACGTAGGTGCTGAATCCCTACGTAAGACGATACGAGCGTAGAAGACGATACACGTTAAACACTATCAAACACACGTTACAATAAACAAAGAACACGTTGTATTGCAACTGATAACACGTGATATATCAATCACCGATTACACAAAACTGAACAACTCCTTCTAAAACCTAGCCGCAGCTAAACATTTATAACATACGACAACTTCGCCTAACATGTTTAGGCGAAGTTGTCACTAACTTCGCTTGTTTCACAAGTTCGCACCATATCAGGCGAACTTGAGACACAACTTCGCTTAATTTCAAATACAAAACATACTAACTCGATTACAGACACTAGATACTAAAACTACTGACATCATGTACCAACAGACTCCCCCTTGGCAGTAGCTTCATATCTCTATCTTCAAACACGTGTCTCGTAATCCCAAAAATCTTGTATCTTCCATCTTCAAGCATGAACGCCTTTTCGTACACAAACTGAAACTACTCTTTGTAAAATATCTTTTTCTCGTTCAGCACCTGCAGATCAGCTTGAGACAAATTTACTAAATGCATAGGATCATATACTACTCATCAGCTCTTGTTCATCTTCATCCTCCATTATGCTTCAGCTGTTTCACAATCAACGTACACCATTTTAGATCTTTGAGCACATCCTTGGGCATTTGTTCATCGGCACTTCTTTTAGACACCGGATCGGCTTATACTTCATTATCATCCAAGGCTTGCCATCTTCTCTCATTCCTCTGTCTTTGTCTTCAACGAGCTTTCCTTTCTGTGATTTCAACAGCTCGATCTTTTTCTCCTTTATGCTTTCCTTCCAGACTATCTTCCCAATGATCCTAGCCATGTTATCATCACTCCTGTTTATCAACTCCAACCTGGTAAGTCCTTCACTTCCACATTCAGGCAACGTATTCAACGATCTCAACAGCCTCTTGAAATACTGAACCCCATCATACCGTTTAATCACAAAAAGCCTCAACTGCTCATCATATAACCAGCATATAATCCCCTTTTTCTATTCAGCATAACCCCTGATGTTGTAACTTTTCTTGAACATAGTAGGGACCGCCGGTTTCTTAGTCTTTACGAACCACTGAGCGTAGCCTTCTTTCCATCTTGGCTGCTCCTCCCATTCTGTCTCATCACATCTCGTATCTTGACCCAAATCTGACTTTTCAACCTCTGGAAATTCATGCTCAACATTCTCCTCCACAATCTCCTCCCTCTTCGACTTCACTATCAATCACGATCTCAGCCCCTATCTTCTCTATCTCTTCCAACGGTAACACATCCTCATCACCTATCATCATCTAACATCTCCTCAGCATCCACAACCACCACATCATCACCCCCTGAACCGCCAGCTGCACTCTGTTGACTCCCCCTGAGATGTGGGAAGTCCCAAGAGCTTGTTCAGTCTTGGCAACTCTCCACCTGCACCTTTCGATGCATTGGGATCATCGTCTCGATCGTTACGCTTTTTTGTCCTCAGCTAGTCACCCTTACAGCTCATCTCCCCCTGAGATGCCAAGAACTGTTACAAGGCATCAATTATTTTACCATGCTCGATCAGGAGGGACGACTGAATTTGATTCTCCGCAACGAGGCGCTGAATAGCATGAGTCTGGATAAGATTTACTCTTGTTTGTTCTAACCACGACCCTTTCAAGCGCTGCTATTCTTTCCGAATCGGATAAGGTTGCATCAAAATCAAACCTCATATTTGATATGTCTTGAGCGTACGGAGGAGGGATTCCTAATGTAACCGGAACCTCAGAAACAGGTGGAAACGTAACCGCATGTGGTATCGTAACCGACAACTCTGCAGTAACAAACAATCTGTCGACTCAACAAAACCTTGCTACGACCTCCGTTGGAGTAAGAGTTGGAGGTGGCAAGGACACAATCTCCGGAGCCGAGAGCTGGAATGTAGTGGGTGGGATGCCGAAGGAAGATGAGGTAGTCACCACGGGAACATCCGTGGCGATTGGCCCTGTAACTGGCAATGGTGTAGAGACTATAGTCATACCAGACAGTGCGGGTGGAGTGAAACGAACCACCCATGAGCTCTCACCAGCTCCCGAACCTGCACCTGCCCTTTCTCTTCTTGATCTATGGACCAACTTATGTAAATCTTCCTCAAAGTCCGAATCACTGTCATCGTTGTCTCTCTTCCTCTTCCCATGAATCCTTTTTTTGTGTAACTAAAATCCGTCTAGCTTCAGCCACATCATCATCTGAGGAATCAGAATCAGCCTCCGTCGTAGCTGCCATAGCAACATCCACACTAGTAACCCGTGCAACCGAGACTTGCACCTCTTCCTCAGGATCAACACGTTCCATATCAAAGAAACCTTGACCGCCAAAAGCAGCTTCAAGGTCTACAGTTTCCTCCGGTGCCACAACAGGAGCAGCATGTAAAGCTTGTTGTATCTCAGGTGGTGGTTGAGGTGCTCCAGCCTGTTGTGGTGCCGGATCCCGAAACTCGTCCCCACGAGCTGGGACATACTCTGGGTTAATCAAGTACCCAAATAATGGAGTATGTCGAGGACGGAGCTGAGGTAATACTCTGGGTTGATCAAGTACCCAAATAATGAAGATCCTCTTGCTTACACTCTCCACATATCTAATCGGGCGGCGCTGAGGTAACGTGGGAGCAACATGATTCAAGATCATTTGAAGGAATCTTGGATACATCAGAAATCTCTCACGCGCCACCGCTCGTCTTTGACGATCAATCTCGTAGAACACCATCTGACTAAAGCTATAACGCTTATTGTAAGTCAGTGATGTCATTGCCGACTGCATGGTCGCACCCATTCCATCTATACCAGCCTTTCTCCCTGACATACACACGATCATTACGTGCATAAGAAATCGCCATTGGTCTAACAAGAATCCCTTTCGTCTTTGAGTGTCTCCCAATGGACCAGAATATCCCATTCTCAGAAAAGCACCATCTCTGAATGGAGCCACGAAATCTGTAGGATCGTCTCTCATTTCATCCCCAAACTGCAAAGCCACCCTGATCTGTTCAGACGAGAACTGCACTATCTGATTGTTAACCGTTGCACGCATAACCGGGGGCTCGACTCGACAATCATACTCCACTGTCTGCCAGAAATCTTCTATGTTTGGCAAAGATATAGGCAGTGTTGTGGTAATAGCGTGGAAGATACGCGAGCGGATAAGAAACGTGATGATCTCGCGGAAATCATCAACACCGCTCGCATCCGGGTCCAAAGTTATGTACATGTTATGCCCTGGGAAAAACTGCCGATTGTTATCTCCTCCTTCGTCACCACCTGCTCCAGCTACAGCTGCTATTTCTGCAACAAAAACAGTCTAAGTTAGAGAATCGTCGAGTCAAATCACAACTTCGCCTGTTACCCTGAGCGAAGTTATGATTTATTCTGTATAGGCGAAGTTAGGGGTGGGGCGAAGTTGGTAATAACTTCGCCTTAACTTGAACTTCGCCTGATAAATGTTAAATAAAAAGGGCCAGGCGAAGTTAATGATAACTTCGCCTAACCACAACTTCGCCTGATATACTGTTAAATAATTAAATATCAGGTAAAGTTAAACCTTAGGCGAAGTTAAGGATAACTTCGCCTAAACTGTAACTTCGCCTGAATATGAATCGGCAACAGTTTAGACGTTCAAACAAAGTGATTTGGTCAATTTGGAGATTGCGGACTCAACCAAACATGTTTTGACGGAGATCAACACGATCAAGTTGAATATGACTACGTTAAAACAGGTTTGAAAAGCGGGTGTTAGATGTTTGAAAGAACGGGGTCGTGAATCGGGTCGAAACGATCTCTGATTAACGTCATGACATAGATTATAAGATATGACGACACTACACACCTGTAAATCGGATTGGTATTTGTCAAAGATAACAAAGATTGAATCGAAAAATAACTTCGCCGAGGTTACTGGAAGATAAGTTCGCTGGGTTTGAAAATAATGATGAGTCTGACCAATAATGTCTTTATATAGGGTCAAAGATAAACGGGCGAAGTTGGGGCTAACTTCGCTTACCCCTTAAGTTCGCATGTTATATTAACTTCGCTTGATAACCATGTTACAAAACAGACCCTCTAATTTGAACATTATGCTTTTAACTTTTAAACTTTCCTTTAAAAAGTAGAATGTTACGATCAAAGACCAAGTAACCAGATATAAAGACATAAAACGACATAAGTAGAATAAAACTTAGAAATAAAGTACACGGGATCAAATTTCAGTCTCGACAGGGACTACCACGTTTTAGAAAAGATCCGAACAGGAATCATACTAATTAAGTGACTGTCACATAGATCCATGTTCAGCTGTATTATGACATAAAGAAACAGGTTGTAAGCAGGTAAATAACTTAGAATGGTTTTCATCGCTTCTGTGATACGGGTTAGGTTCAATTAAGCTCAAAATATAAATGGGCAACACCTCAGAGATTATGATGTCTCCTATCTATTCTCAAAGAGTATTTGGCTTTCCCCAAGTCACCCCGATTTGACCTCGACCCGTAGTGTCTGATTAAATAGTAAGTACACGTCGATCAATAGAGTCTTCTTCCCGTTCTCTATCTTGCATCTTGATTGAGAAGTATTAACATTATAAGCTCTAGAATGTCTCAATAACACATAATTTTTTTTTTAATAAATATTTACACAGTTTCAGAGTAGTAAACAACTGCAAGTCCCGAATCTGGATCACTGTAGTTTCTTGATACGCTATCTTCACGGGAATCAGAACACTCACGGGCTCGTGTATGACTGTGTAATCGCTTTTCTGCCTATCATTCGGAAAGATATATGCGGAGACATACACAACTCTTAATGAGTTTCCACTTAAGATCGAGGAGATTTAGTTAGTATCACTTCTACTTTTACGCACCATAAAAAGCTACCATGACATACAATGACTGTTCTAAAGTCTTTTAGGCCTAATAACTTCACTAGTTAAGCACATAGAATCAGTTTGTCTATCACTTTCCAAGGTTGGATCAATTTTCTTTTAAACATAGTAAAGAAACTTCTTACGAAGTAGTAGACTTGAAAAATTATTTCATCTCCCAATAAAAAAAATTTAACTTCTATCGCCCCGATCAAGTCGAAGTCTTCAGGTAAACGGCTATCCTGAAGATCCAATGGATCAGCTGGACCGACCACATACAAGTATGTGTCCTTCTAACTAAGTATGAACGACTAATTTTCAGCGAAAGAATAAAAACACATCATAAACCGCCCCGGTCACTTTCAGTCATCTGGTTAATGGCTATCCTCATACTCTACAGGTAGAAATGAGGACCAAACATATCCGAAGATATGTCCTTCAAACTAAAGCAACCGACATAATTCTAAGCGATAGTGAGATTTCTTTTTTTTTTTTTAAACAAAAACGAAAAACACGGTTACTCGGCATTGATTATCCCATTTAGCTCAACAAGGTTTTGAAAACGAGTTTTGTCGAACGCTTTAGTAAACAAATCAGCGAAATTATCTAACGAATCAACCTTTTCGAGCACTATCAATTTCTTCTCAGCACAATCCCGTATAAAATGATGACGAATGTCAATGTGTTTAGTTTTGCTATGCTTTACGGGATTGTTAGTTACTGAGATAGCAGCAGTGTTATCAATGCAAATAGGAGTATGTGTGAAATTCAGACCGTAATCGCGCAATTGCTGTTGTATCCAAAGAACCTGGGAGCAGCAGTTCGATGCTGCCATGTATTCTGCTTCACAGGTAGAAATGGCGACTGAGGTCTGCTTCTTGCACTGCCATGACACTAATCTGCCTCCAAGAAACTGACATCCACCTGTTGTTGACTTCCGATTCTGATTGCATCCTCCATAATCAGAATCTGTGTAGGCGACTAACTCCAAGTCTCCTCCTTTCGTGTACCACAACCCTAGCTTAGGCTTGCCTTTGAGATATCGCAATATCCTCTTCACACCCTTCATGTGAGATTCCTTTGGGTTTGCCTGAAAGCGGGCACGAAGACAAACTGCAAACATAATATCAGGTCTAGATGCAGTTAAGTACATTAAAGAACCTATGATTGCCCGATATTGGGTGGGGTCCACCTCTGCATCACTGTCTGAATCAGCACCCAGTTTATGGTTGACGCAAACTGGAGTATCAAATGGAGTGCTGTCCTCCATCTTGAAGCGTTTGAGAACGTCTTTGACATATTTAGTCTGATGAATGAACATCCCATCTTTCTTCTGATCAACCTGCAGTCCTAAAAAGAAAGTTAGTTCACCCATAGCACTCATTTCAAACCTCTTTTTCATGACGGCTTCAAATTCCTGACACATGGCGACTTTTGATGCAGCAAAGATGATATCGTCCATGTAGACTTGCACCAGAAGAAAGTCGCTTCCTTTTCTCTTAACGAACTGTGTGCTATCGATTTTTCCCCTTTCAAATTCATTGTCAAGCAAGTAATCGGATAGAGTTGCGTACCAGGCACGTGGGGCCTGATGTAGCCCATATAGCGCTTTACTTAGCTTGTACACGTGATCAGGAAAGTCTGGGTCCGGAAAACCCGGAGGTTGCTCAACGTACACAACCTCATCGACTTTACCGTTAAGAAACGCACTTTTCACATCTAACTGGAACACCTTCATCTCCTTGTGTTCAGCAAATGTCAAAAACAATCGAATCGCTTCCAATCTCGCTACAGGAGCAAACACTTCATTGTAGTCGATCCCTTCTTGCTGATTAAAACATTTTACAACCAGCCTCGCCTTGTTCCTGATAATTATCCCTTTTTCATCTCTCTTGCATTTGAAAACCCATTTTGTGCCAATCGCATGCACATTTTTCGGTTTTGCAACCAAATTCCATACCTCCATCTTCTTGAACTGGGCTAACTCTTCTTGCATGGCTTCGACCCACGAGCTGTCCTTAAGAGCCATTTGATAGTTCTTTGGTTCAATCTGGCGGATGAAGCAGGTGTACAAGCATTCGTTAATGATGCATGTATCTTTAATGCTTGTGTAAACACAAGTGTGCTCATTCAAGCTTCGTCTTGTTTGTACACCGTCGGACAGATCACCTATCACGTTCTCCAAAGGGTGATATTTATGAATACTCGTAGTCGGAACTGAACTGACTTGCAGATTGTCTTCCAAGTTCGAAGGTAGCTCATCAATGGGTGATTGTTGTTGAGAATGAAATGGATTGAAGAATTCCTCTTCTGTAGAGGCAGCAGGGGTATCGACAGCATTTGACGAGGAAGGTTGACATTCATCGTACTGCGGTCGTTGCACAAAATTTTCTTCCTCATCATAATGCATCTTCGTAGCAATTCTCTCATCAACTTCTGCACAATCCAAGTAAGGCAAATTAAAAGATTTAAAAAGCCTATCATAGTCGAAAGCCCCAGCAAGTCCCGTGCTTGGTTTTGGTGATTTGTAACTTGTGATGTCAGTGTTACACACCACCTCAACCTTGCTGGTCGATAGATTAAAGACTCGTCTGTTGGGGGTCCCAACAACATATCCAACTAAATACCTTCGTCGGCTATCTCACCAAATTTTGAGTTCATCTTTAATATCGAACACGGGGACCCGAATGGTTCGAGACCACTCAAGTTAGGCTTTCTACCATGCATAAGTTCATAACGTGTTTTATTTAATCTTTTAACAGTTAAAACTCTATTAAGGATATAACAGGCTGTAGCAACAGCTTCAGCCCAGAACACCACAGGAAGTTTAGAATCAGCCAGCATGGTTCTGGCTCCTTCAATTAGCGTTTTGTTCTTCCTCTCAGCCACCCCATTTTGTTGCGGAGTATACGGAGCGCTGTACTGGTGGTCTATCCCTTTCTGTAAGCAGAATATCTCCATCTGATAGTTTTTGAACTCTGTCCCATTGTCAGTCCTGATGTATTTAACCTTCTTCCCCATAATATTCTCAACCTTGGTAATAAAATTCATTACCAACTGAACCGTTTCATCCTTTGTCTTCAGGAAATATACCCAAGAATATCGAGAGAAATCATCAGTTATCACCAAGCAGTATGATGTTCCACCTAGGCTTTTTACATTCACGGGACCGAAGAGATCCATGTGAAGTAGGTCTAGGGTACTGACTATTGAATTAACCTTCTTGGTGTGATGGGATTTCTTGTGTTGCTTTCCCTTTTTGCACGATAAGCATTGGTCTTCAAAGTTGAAATTTTTCAAGGGAACACCCAGCACCAGCCCATTCTTGACAATGTAGTTCATTTTTCGAAGATGAATATGCCCCATTCTTCGATGCCATAACTCGGACTCCGATTCATTCTTCAAGTACTTGAACACCGAGAATTGGGTTTTGAGTAGCTTAATCTTGGATGCACGTATCCCCACATTACCTTCAAATCGGTTTTCAAGCGCTTCCCATAGCTCTCTAGCGGTTTTATATTTCCTGAAGGTGTGAAGAATCTCTTGTGGAATAGCCATTGTTATCGCAGCATGAGCTTTGCTTTCAGCCTCATACATCTTCTTTTCTTCCTCTTCCATCTTATTGTATTTCTTAATTTGTTCACGACCCTCATACAAAGCCGTTGGTGGAATGTATCCATCTTGAATGCACACCCACATCTTAACATCTTGATATTTAACATACTGCTCAAACCAATCTTTCCAAGCCACGAAATCGGTACCCTTAAGCATTTTCGGTGCCTTAGTAGCTGAACCTGCTTCCACCTCCATTTTCACCAGTTCCGAAATATTTATAGAAGTCATATTTGGAAGAAATACAAACGAGCACTCAAAGAAACTAAAAATAAAAATTTTATTCTGAACAGTACTGTAGGCGAAGTTAAACTTAACTTCGCTTAAGTGTTAACTTCCCTTGAATTCTTAACTTCGCTCCTTTTTAAATTCGCCTGATTAGGCGAAGTTGTAGATAACTTCGCTTAAGTTAAGCGAACTTGTGAGGTAGGCGAAGTTGTTAATAACTTCGCTTAACCTTATATCTTCGCCTAAACCCTACAAACAGTAGCGGCAACTTCGCCTGATGAACAATTGTTTTTGCAGGTTTGATTTTGACGTTTTGCGAGGTATGCGAAGGTTTAATGGGTTGTATTTGATGGTGGGAGGTGAGTAAGACACAAAAACTCGGTATATTAACGTAAACTCGTCCCGCGAATAGTCGAACGGAATGATTTCTACACCCGTGTGATAATCCCGAACCACACAATCACGAGCAAATGCTCTGATACCAATTGTAGGTTCCCAGCCAGATCTACACGGAATATCTCGTTCTACGTAGGTGCGGAATCCCTACGTAAGACGATACGAGCGTAGAAGACGATACACGTTAAACATAATCAAACACACGTTACAATAAACAAAGTACACGTTGTATTGCAACTGATAACACGTGATATATCAATCACCGATTACACAAAACTGAACAACTCCTTCTAAAACCTAGCCGCAGCTAAACATTTATAACATACGACAACTTCGCCTAACATGTTTAGGCAAAGTTGTCTCTAACTTCGCTTGTTTCACAAGTTCGCCCATATCAGGCGAACTTGAGACACAACTTCGCTTAATTTCAAATACAAAACATACTAACTCGATTACAGACACTAGATACTGAACTACTGACATCATGTACCAACAAATCGTTTTGGACAAAACTAGATAGGACCTAAATTTGTCGAAAGCGAACACCAGAGCTAAAAGCTCTTTTTCGGTGGTGGAATAGCTTTCCTGTGCGCCATTTAAGGTCCGGCTCGCATAGTAGATTGGATGGAAATGCTTATCCTTCTGTTGTCCAAGAACCTCTCCGACTGCGAAGTCGCTCGCGTAACACATCAACTCGAATGGTAAAGACCAGTCGGGAGCAACCATGATCGGGGCGTTAACTAGTTTGTCTTTTAGAAGATCAAACGCCTCGATACATTGCTCAGAAAAAATAAATGGAGCATCCTTCTCCAAAAGTTTGGTCATGGGTCTCGCGATTTTAGAAAAATCTTTGATAAACCGGCGGTAGAACCCAGCATGACCTAGAAAGCTACGAATTGATCTCACAGAAGTAGGCGGGGGAAGATTAGAAATGGTCTCGACCTTTGCCCGGTCAACCTCTATCCCCGCACTTGAGATTCGATGACCTAGAACAATGCCCTCGCGAACCATGAAATGACATTTTACGCAGTTAAGGACTAGGTTGGTGTCAATGCAGCGGGACATCATCCTCTCGAGATTTGATAAACATTGATCGAAGGAACTCCCAAATACGGAAAAATCGTCAATGAACACCTCCATGGAGTCCTCAAGCATATCATGGAAAATGGCCACCATACACCTCTGGAATGTGGCCGGAGCGTTACAAAGTCCGAACGGCATACGTTTGTAAGCAAACGTTCCGTAAGGGCAGGTGAAAGTGGTTTTCTCCTGGTCGTCGGGAGCTATCGGAACCTGGAAGTACCCGGAGAAACCATCTAGGAAGCAGTAGTACTGCTGACCTGCTAAACGCTCTAACATCTGATCAATGAATGGGAGAGGAAAGTGGTCTTTCCTGGTGGCATCATTCAATCGGCGATAGTCGATGCAGACTCGCCATCCTGTCATAGTCCTCGTGGGAATAAGCTCGTTCCTCTCGTTGGTGACGACAGTCATGCCACCCTTTTTAGAAACCACTTGGACTGGACTCACCCAAGCACTATCAGAAATGGGGAAAATGATCCCCGCATCAAGGAGTTTATAGATCTCCTTCTTTACGACCTCCTGCATTTTCGGATTAAGCCGCCATTGCGGCTGCACGACAGTTTTGAAATTTTCCTACATGAAGATTTTATGAGTGCAAAACGAAGGGTTGATACCCTTTATGTCGATGATCTTCCATGCAATAGCCTCCTTGTGCTCTCGTAGCACCCTCAACAACTTCTCCTTCTCGACCTCTGTCAACGCAGATGCAATGATAACCGGAAGCTTCCTCTCTTCATCTAAAAAAGCATACTCAAGGTGGGAAGGTAAATCCTTAAGCTCTAAGGATAGAGGAGGACTCTCAACTGAAGGTCGGTCCATCGGATCGTCTCGTACGATCTCAGCAGACACGCCAGATTCAGGGGTATGCGACTCGGTGTCGTCATTTAAGGACTGATTGGTTACGGCAACCATTTCAATCTCCGGAATCTCCCTATCAAGAATTTGGGTGTCGGAGGCATATCCTCCATAAATTTCGCTGAAAAACTCCCCGACATGCTCCATGATAGTATCAATGAAGTATAAGGAGTCATCAGCAGACTTGGGGTGTTTCAGTGACTGTCGAACGTCAAAGGTGACGTTCTCATCCCCAACTCTTAAGATTAATTTACCCTCGCAGACATCGATCAATGCCTGTGCAGTGGCAAGGAATGGCCGGCCCAAGATGAGTGGGACACTATCGTCATCGTTCATGTCCAGGATGACAAAGTCCACCGGGAAGATGAACTTGTCGACACGAACAAGCATGTTCTCGACCACCCCTCGCTGGTATTTCACAGAACGATCAGCAAGCTGGATACTCATACAGGTAGGCCTCGGTTCGCCTAGACCCAACTTGCGATACACGGAATACGGCATGAGATTAATACTAGCACCAAGATCTGCCAGCGTATGGACGACCGTATTATCACTCAAGATGCAGGGAATTGTGAAACTCCCACGATCGGGCATCTTTTCTGGTAACTTTCTCTGCAAGACTGTAGAGCAACCAGCACTCAGAGGAATGGAAGAGACTTCGGCTAACTTCTCTTTGTTTGAAAGAATATCCTTGAGAAACTTTGCGTATTTGGGCATTTGCGTGAGTGCCTCAAGGAAAGGAATATTAAGATGAAGTTGCTTCAGAAGATCAAGAAATTTGGAGTTTTGCTCCTCGTCTCTATCCCTACGTACTCTCCCGGGAAATGGGAGTCTAGGTTTGTAGACTCTCGGTGGTGTGCTGGGTAATGGTTGGTTCTCGGCCTGTGCTGAACTTCCTGGGCTGTGCCTTTGATGCACCCTGGCCGGTGGATACTCCAACTGAATCTCCTCATCTACCTGCTCTTCTACATCTACCGCAGGCTCGTTAACGACTCCTCTCGTCGCCTCTTGAATCACGTGCTCGCTACGTGCCCCCGCACCGCTCCTTGTCGTCACAGCCTTCGCGAACGCCTTCGGATTTTGTCCAGTGTTACTTGGAAGTGTACCTGGCGACCTCTCATTTAGAAGACTTGCTATCTCTCCCATCTGACGCTCAAGATTTTGAATTGATGCTCCTTGATATCTCATGAATGACTCGTGCTCCTGGAATTTCTCTTAAGTTTCTTTGTGACGGGAGTCCTCTCGAGTCATGAGTTGCGACAGCATCTGTGTCTGCTGTGCAATCATCTCCTCTAACGTGGGCTTCTTCTCCCCACTACTCGGCCCCTCACCGGAATCCTGGAATAGGCTCTGACGTTGCTGGAAGCCGGACTGATTTCCGTTCCCCCAGTTGGAATTTTAGTTACCTCTCCACCCGGAATTATAAGAATTGAAAGAATGTTGATTTCGGTTTGGATTATTAACAAAGTCGACTGCCTCCTCCTGGAAACCTACGGGGCATTGAACGGTATTGTGCCCCCCCTCTACATATCTCGCATAACTTACTTTTCAGCTGCAAGTCCTTCACGATATTTGCTAACGCTTCAACTTGTGCTGCAAGTGCGGTGCTCGTGTTGACCGAATGCATGCCGCGTGATAGGGAATCGACGGTTTTGGTGCTCTTAACTGGTGGTCGCTGGTATCCACTCATTGCTAAACCAATAAACAAGGCAATGCACTCATCCGTATCCTTCGTTGTTAGTAGGTTACCTCCTGCAGCTGTGTCGAGCATACTCTGAGTTGCGTACGTCACTCCGTTGTAGAACTTCTCAACAACCACCCTGTCTTGTAGGCCGTGGTTTGGACATAACGCAAGTAGATTTTTGAACCTTTCCCACGCCTCGTAGAAGCTCTCGGTGTCCTCCATCTGGAAAGAATGAATCTGGTTACGTAATCGAGCGGCCTTAGCCGGAGGATCGTATTTTTCAAGAAATTGGGTCTGCGTGGCAGCCCAAGTAGCAATGGATCCCTGTGGAAGGGACTCAAGCCACAGACTCGCATGATCAACGAGTGAGAACGGAAAGATTCGGAGTTTTATGGCGTCCTCGGATACGCCGGAAAGATGAAACGTGTCGCAGATACGTGCAATAGAGTGAGATGAGAATGCGGGTTCTCATGGAGCAACCCGTGAAACTGAGCAGAATGAGCAATCGTGTTCAGAACGTTAGATGGAATCTGCCAAGTCGTTTGAACTCCTATAGCTGGTGGAGCAATGCTGGATCTCGCACCAGCATCGACTGGACGGGCCCGGTCTGCAACTGTCCTCCTTGGTAGTCGATTCGCGTCGCCCATAATCCTATCCCTAATGACGGGTTCAGAAAAAGTAGGAGAAGAAAACGTATTACCGACGGATGTAGATGAACTGGAAGACGGTTTTGTACGACGTCTCTCAAGAAGCTCTCTCTTTGGTTCGGGAAATCCTTCAACCTCTAGTGGTCCTAGAGATCGAGTACGTCGCATACAACTATTAAAATAAATAAAAGAAATTATAATTAGCAAAACTATTTTAAACTAACAAGTAGTAAACAAGGCAAGTCTTAACTCGAGTCGTTCTTAATACGCCTCTAACCGTGTCCCCGGCAACGGCGCCAAAAACTTGATGTGCGAAAATATATATATAAATATAAAACACAAATCACAACTAAGCTTTAAAAACCAAACAATTTATCCTAGTTCACACAAACGGCAAGTGTACCGGTCGCGTAGAGCACAGATAAGGAAAGTCCGGATATCGAACTCGAAGACACGTGAAAACGTTAATAATTACGAAACTCTAACCAAGACTCACCAAAATATTTAATTGATTTATTTTAGAATTTATTTAACTACTTAACTTAACTGAATGAAAACTTTTAACAAAACTTTGAAAACTTTGGTTTAAATTCAATCTTCCGTTTTTTTCCAAAAAAAGCGGGGAATGGGGATTTCCTTGAGACGGTCCCCAAATAACCATTTTACGCCTTTGAAGACGGCTAGAGGTTTTGATTAAGGCTCGATGAAAATCTGGTTCTTCCAAATAACTTATAAAACCCAAATCTCTATTAAATTTTTTAAAAAGATTAAAATTCTTGAAATTAGACTTCTTAAAACTTCATGTGGAACGAGTTAAAAATGCTATATGTTTAAATATTCTTGTTCGAAGCTGGTGATCCAGCCCTTGCATTATGCCTTGTTCTTTTCGTCGTTTTATAAAATATTGTTCCAACTCGTTGATTAATTTGTATGGCCATCGAGGGAGTTTTTTACCTATTTCGTTTATTCCAATATATTTTTTTCACGTTTAGGGTTAGTTAGAATTGCGTTCAATGAAAACTTTAACCTATTATTTGAATCGATTTTGACTTGTTTTTTTTTTTGATATTTCGATTTTCTGTTCAT
>NW_027492563.1:37500-42500 GCF_021521415.1 Bidens hawaiensis
CACATACATATGGATAGACCGGCTTTACAGCTCAGCCATCTGCCGATTCGGGTTTATTTGAAAATAGCTAAAATATAGCATTTTCTGGAGACATAAGAATTTTTCGGCGGAAGCCGCTTATACCATATTTTGCTAAAGGATATCTGTGTTATGATACAAACGTAAAAAAAATAGATGAGATTTTGTGCCATCGGCTCTAAACAATCTTGTTTTTTTGAACATGAAGAAATAAAGAAGCCATTGCGATTGCCGGAAATACTAGGCCTACTAAAGGGAACAAAATAGAGGGAAAGTTAAGAGTTGTCATAGAATGGGTACCTCGATTGACTATTTGTACCTGTTATTATTATTTAGATTTTATATTTATTATTTATAATATCAATTTAGAATATAAAGATATCTTATTATATATAAGGATATCTTACTTATTATAATTTGAGAATTATTATTATTATATAGATATAAGTATCTATCTAAGTGAGTATATAATGTAGTTTTTTATCTTTCTACATGAATGATTTGAAAGGATATGGATGAGATATTTTTTTCTTCATTTTTTGCTCTTGTCTTCGAATTTCATTTATTAAGCAAAAAGCTTATTAAAAATGAATTAGATTCTACTTAGTTAGATTCTATTTATATTGAATTATATTGAAGGGTTTGTTAGAATCCCATCCAGTAGGGATTCTTAGTCAAAATAGGATTATCGTAAGATATAGAAAGA
The DNA here is from genome assembly GCF_021521415.1 of Bidens hawaiensis. Lineage (NCBI taxonomy): Eukaryota > Viridiplantae > Streptophyta > Magnoliopsida > Asterales > Asteraceae > Bidens > Bidens hawaiensis. Next base: position 38,225 of record NW_027492563.1, read on the forward strand.
TAAAAAATTCTATATTTAATAGATTTGAATTATATATGACGAGAAGAAGATCTTTTTTTTTTTTTTTACTTTACGAAAATAAGAATTTCATCTTTTATCTTGTTGATAAATAATAATGAATATAGAAAAGGGGACGGATTTTCAATTTGATGTGACTTTTGATTCTTTATACAATTAGATCTTATGTCAACAAAGAAAACCCCATTCGTCTAATTTTTACTTGGATTCCGATAAACTAATTACTTGTTTGCTCAAAATAATTGAACTGAATGTTTTAATTTTGATTCAATGGAAAGAAAGTGTGGAGTTGAAATAACTCACTCAGAACGCTTTTTAAAGGATTACGTGGTACGATTAAATCGAATAAGCCCTTCTGGAATAAATACTCAGCCGCTTGTGAACCGTCGGGTACTGTTTTATTCAATGTTTGTTCAATTACTCTTTTACCCACAAAGGCAATGTAGGCATTGGGTTCAGCAATAATGATATCCCCCAACATACCAAAACTAGCTGTCACCCCACCGGTAGTAGGAGATGTAAGGATTGGTACATAGAATAACTTTTTATTGGATTGATAATCATATAAAGCAGAAGAGATTTTAGCCATTTGCATCAAGCTCAAACTTCCTTCTTGCATACGTGCCCCTCCAGAAGCACACACTATAATAAGAGGTAGAAATTCTTTAGTAGCGTATTCAATCAAGCGGGTAATTTTCTCCCCAACTACGGATCCCATACTACCCCCCATAAACTGAAAATCCATAACCGCAATTGCTACGTTAATACCGTCTAGTTGCCCTATGCATGTTTGAACAGCCTCGGTTAATCCTGTCTTTCTTTGATAAGAGTCGATCCGATTTTTATAAGGCTCCTCCTCCGAATGAAATTCAATGGGATCCAGAGAGACCATGTCTTCATCCATAGGCTCCCAAGTACCCGGATCGATCGAAAGTTCGATTCTATCTGAACTACTCATTTTCAAATGATATCCACATTGTTCACAAAGATTCATTTTTTATTTAAAAAATTTCTTATAATTTAATCCATAACAATTTTCGCATTGAACCCACAAATGCTTGTATTTTTGAGTTACATCCAGATCAGTAGAACTTTCTAGATCAGTAGAACTTTCCAGATCAGTAGAACTTTCTCGTATAATTTGATCACTCGTTCTGGCATCCGCGTTTTGACTACTATTTCCACTTTCACCACAAATGGAACTAGAAATGTAATTGTGACTGGAATTGTCACTACCACTTACAGTGTAACTATCAATACAGATTTGAGACTGAAGATAACTGTCAATGCAACTATTCATGTGATTATTCCAAGTATACTGAGTATCATTCATGGAAGGATCATTTTCGGTATTCTTACTCTTAGATCCATTATTCAGATAACTAGAATTCCGATAAAAAGAACTTGCTAGTTCACTACAAAAAGAAGGATCATTGTCAATCTCAAAAATTTGATTTTCAATATCAAAATATATAGAATAAATGTCCCCATTATTCTCTTTAACTAAAAAAGTATCATCAGAGATGAAATTCCGAATGTCCTTGACGCCAAAAGAAAGATCAACATTACTGTAATTGTCATGACCACTCCAACTCTGAATGTTTTTATCCGTATCATTTATATTCGGATCTTGACTTTCGTTGGCATTTTCAATTTCAATAGGACCAAGACTGCCCGTTGATTTACTTAGCCTACATCTGTGTTCGAACTCCTTCTTAAATAAGATCGAATTGAACCAACATCTTTTCATATAGTTTTATTGCTCCATATTTGCATGAAAATACAATAGATGAATAGTCATTCGACGAAAAATCATTTATTTGAATTTTGAATATTGTATTTCTTATCAGGAATAAGCATATAAATACAATCACTAGAATTATTAACTAATAAGAAGTGTGAGTATTGAAAAAAGGATTTGTTCTCTCCACAAACCTACGAACAATTTTTTCGTAAAATCTCATCTAATAACTAATAATAAGTTAAGTTTCTATGACAATACGAATACGGAACAAAAAGGACAATATGCAGGATGGGTAGAAAGAGTTGTGATACCTGTCTCGATCCAAGGAAACTACAGGATCTAAAAGAATATCCCAATCCTAAGGATCCATAGGATTCATTGTGGATCCAATACAAAAATATAAAGATTTGAATTGTTTAGTCTTCGAGTTTTTATTTGAAATTTTCTATATCTATATAACTATTTCTATATCTATATAAGTATGTAAAATATATGCATGTTGGATTCGGCCCAATCTTTTTAGTAAAAGATTGGGCCGAATTTCATTGAAATTCAATGAAGAGAACGAACGTTATATCTTCTTATCCTTATCCAAAGTATCCGTTGCTTGGAATTTAATCAATAGTATCCACTGGAGCGAATTCAAATTTGATCTCCTTCCATACTTCACAAGCAGCAGCTAGTTCAGGACTCCATTTGGTAGCCTCACGGATAATTTCATTACCCTCAACAGCAAGATCGCGTCCTTCATTACGAGCTTGTACACATGCTTCAAGAGCTACTCGATTAGCTACAGCACCAGGTGCATTTCCCCAAGGGTGCCCTAAAGTTCCTCCACTGAACTGTAGTACGGAATCATCCCCAAAAATCTCGGTCAAAGCAGGCATATGCCAAACGTGAATACCTCCCGAAGCTATAGGCAGAACACCTGGTAGAGAGACCCAATCTTGGGTGAAAAAAATACCGCGACTTCTATCTTTTTCAATAAAATCATCACGTAGTAAATCAACAAACCCCAAAGTGATGTCTCTTTCTCCTTCAAGTTTACCTACTACGGTACCGGAATGAATGTGATCTCCACCAGACATACGTAACGCATTAGCTAGTACACGGAAGTGCATACCGTGATTCTTCTGTCTATCAATAACTGCATGCATTGCACGGTGGATGTGAAGAAGTAGGCCATTATCTCGGCAATAATGAGCCAAGCTAGTATTTGCAGTGAATCCTCCTGTTAGGTAGTCATGCATTACGATAGGAACTCCCAATTCTCTGGCAAATATAGCCCTTTTCATCATGTCTTCGCATGTACCCGTAGTAGCATTCAAGTAATGCCCTTTGATTTCACCTGTTTCAGCTTGTGATTTATAAATAGCTTCGGCACAAAACAAGAAACGGTCTCTCCAACGCATAAATGGTTGGGAGTTCACGTTCTCATCATCTTTAGTAAAATCAATGCCACCACGAAGACATTCATAACAAGCTCTACCGTAGTTTTTAGCGGATAACCCCAATTTAGGTTTAATAGTACATCCCAACAGGGGACGACCATACTTGTTTAATTTATCTCTCTCAACTTGGATACCGTGAGGCGGACCGTCGAAAGTTTTAACATACGCTGTAGGAATTCGCAAATCTTCCAGACATAGAGCACGCAGGGCTTTGAACCCAAATACATTACCTAAAATGGAAGTAAACATGTTAGTAACAGAACCTTCTTCAAAAAGGTCTAATGGGTAAGCTACATAAGCAATAAATTGACTTTCTTCTCCAGGAACAGGCTCGATGCCATAGCATCGGCCTTTGTAACGATCAAGGCTCGTAAGTCCATCGGTCCATACAGTTGTTCATGTACCAGTAGAAGATTCGGCGGCTACTGCGGCCCCTGCTTCTTCAGGCGGAACTCCAGGTTGAGGAGTTACTCGAAATGCTGCCAAGATATCAGTATCCTTGGTTTCATATTCAGGAGTATAATAAGTCAATTTATAATCTTTAACACCGGCTTTGAATCCAACACTTGCTTTAGTCTCTGTTTGTGGTGACATAAATCCCTCCCTACAACTCATTAATTAATAATTCTCACAACAATAAGGTCTACTCGACATGAATTAGGCGTTAATGAAACTTTTTACAGGAACCTTTCACAAAATTCCTAACTAATAGTAAAATTATCAACTAGTCAGAATGTTTAATTATTAGACCATGGTATTTGATTCGACAAATACATCATTATTGTATACTCTTTCATATATATGGCGCAACCCAATTCTTTTTTTTATTGAAATACCTAAAAATCACCCAAATACTAAGAAATTCCCCCTTAACAGTGATATATATTGTAAGTGATATATGTTGTATATGTAAATACTAGATTTGAAAATATGTGGAATATTTCTATGAAAAGATCAAAAAAATAGAACAACAGGCTAGACGTAAATCAATAGAAATAAGAAGAGCCGATGATATAGAAATACTGAATCGTAAATAGAGTTCAGGTTCTAATTCCATAGATAA